>NW_023502178.1:0-2384 GCF_013396075.1 Fusarium subglutinans
TAAGACCTTTATATAAAATTAGGTCTTAATATATATTATAGTTAATTAAAAGAAAGTAATACAGTTTATAATATATAATATACTATAAAGCTATAATATATAGTTTAAGGCTACCTTATTAACCTTCTATACTTTTTAGGACGGAAGTAAGTATTTTACTAAGAAGACATATTAACCAGTCTGCCAGTAAAAGAAGATATTTAATAAATAGGAGAAAAGTTCTTGGGATATACTACAGATAGCACTAAGTGTAACTAAATGCGTTGCCCTTTATTCAGTCTGCAGGTCTGTTTTTGTTAGTGCTGTTATTAGCATTGCGTTTCCTTAGTTAAAGGACAGTTCTAAATTCTTTCCAGAATAGATCAGTAAGCAATAAAATAATCATTTTCCCTTAGACCGAGGCAAAGTTATATTATTACTTAGTAAATATATTTAAGTTCTCTTTATAAATTAGATATAATTATTAAATAGGCTAAAAAGCTTATCCTAGGTAATTATATTAGGTAATTAATATACTACTTAAACTGATTTAATAAGAGTATTATTTTAAGTTAATAGAAACTGATACTAATGCTTATATTACGTGCCTTACACGAGGCAAAGTTATTAATTTGGTTTCAATGCATACTCCATTGCGCAGCAATTAATTCAACTTCTTGACAAGACTAAGGCGACTATTGACACGACTCAAGAGGAAGCTGAACACCTACTTTTATCATATTCTTCGCAGAAATATTTGATTAGATAGCATTGAAATAGTTATTAGAAACAGGTACATGTCCTTCTTGACCTTTACCTGCATCCTTTGTCTCTGAGAGTTCTTACAAGTCCTAGCTTAATCCTTTTATTTTAAAAGTTAGATTAATAAACAGCAAAACGTAATAAAAGTCTTCCTACCTAAACCTTTTCCCGTTACTAAAGCTGTTTTGTGGGCAAGATTGCTTATAATAACGGAAAGAGTTATTATAAACTGCAAGTAAGTTATTTTTAGAGAACGTATAAGCCAGATGTAGAACACTTTAATACTGTTTTGCATTTCTTATTATCATTGTATTACAGGTATTTGAGAAGAGAATAAGACTTAACCGAAGCGTCTAAACCATGTATCATAAACTTAAAACCACGAACTTGTGCGTCCATACTTCGCAAAAATGCACTCTCTCATGCCAGACTCCCACCAACAAACCACAACGAAGGGAACAAACACAGCGGGAAACAATGACCAAACCCAGCTAGTTCCATCTCCAGAGAAAGTAAAAATACCTGTGGTTGCAAGGACCACCGCAACAACGGTAAAGAACATAGAAAGACTGCCGCAGAACCGAACCTAGCGGTCTTTGGCTTGGGCAGCTCGCCCAACCTCCTTAGTACCAGAGAAGAAAATCCAGGCACTAAGGCCAACAGCACAGAGCCCAAACGACGCACTGAGTCGGAGAAGAGCGAGAGTTTTCGAGCCTTCGGGCCTCGAGAACATGGCGGTAAAGTCAAGGGCAAGAACCCCAACGGCGCTCATGATTCCGGTGGTTGCCAGATTGGCACGTTCATCGTCTGCTGATGGCTTCAGAGCTCGCACAGCAGCAAGGATCTCTAGCTGGTTGTCCCGAATCTGAGAGTCATTTGAGCCATTCATCCTCTGAAGCTCATGGAGAATACTGGCTTGAGTGGCCTGCCCACTCTTGTACTCCTGCAGAAGCTGGTCAAGGCTGGCAAGTATCGCAACTTGCGAACTTTCCAGTGACCAGGGTTGGCTGGTGATAGTGTTCACCCTTGGCGAACTTCGCAATGACGCTTGGCTTGCAAGAGGGGGCGGGGAGGGTGCTTGGGCTTGGGTTTGGGAGCTGGTGGCTGGGGCAGCAAGTGGGGCAGTGGCTGGAGGATGATGAGGTGGGGCGGTGGCTGATGGTCGGCGCGTGGTGGTGTTGTTGGTCTGTGCGCGACGCATCGGTGGGACGCGAGGCGGGAAAGGGATCCGGACAATGCGTTGTGGCTGTCCTGAGACGTGGGTCGGAGACTGCCCAAGGGACTGACCACGTGCCGTATCACGTGACTGCTGTGGTGTGTTCATTTTTGTCGGGGAAAAAATCCGGAAGCAGAAAAAGGGGGCAGCGCAGGTCTTGACTGTGATGTGAAGCTTGGAAGTCTTGAAGCAATCCGCGAGCGTAAGCGCGTTCATGATTGCGGCTTTGCCGCGGATTAACCGACCGCTCTTAGTAATAAAATGTGTCGCTAGTGCCTGAGGCACCCCCCTTGTACAACAGCCAGACTACTTGGCCCGATATCTTAGCTATAGTTTATATATACATATTCCTTTAAATACAATATTACTTAATATTATATAAAAATATTATATTATTATTTATTTAAATATATTTTAACTAGTTTTT